>NC_045551.1:35969292-36006792 GCF_009769535.1 Thamnophis elegans
TTTGTAACTAATTTAATTGTCACCAAAATGAGGGCTTTTCCTGTCTAATACAAGATTAGAATAAATAAATACCCGAGCAACGCTGGGTAATCAGCTAGTATTACATAAGATTTAGATCCTTAAAAGTGCTGGCATTCATATACATATCCTATTCAGCATTAGTTATGATTCTATATGTGTATTAAAATTCTGTAGTTGATTTTCTTTTCCAAATTGCTTGCTATGACAACTTTACTTCGTGACCTGCTCAAAGATAAGCAATTGATCCAGTAGAAACTGGTAAATAAATTTTGTGACTATCTTCAAGCTTGAAGATTCAAATGCCAAGCCATCATATTAGAGCTGTTAGAGCTGCTCGCCACTTAAGTTTTGCAAAATAAACACGCGCAGAGGCCATTGCTATTTCTATCACAGCAGTAGCTATAGTTCCACTAGCAACTCTACAAATTGGGAGGAATCTAATTTTAAAATACTGTATTTTTCCTTTAGCCTTACAAAGAAATACTTAAAAGGAAAATGTTGAATTATGGCTAATATCCACATAGATCTGAATTCTCTTATTCCATTGCTGAACTGTCAATTTCTGAATACTTTTCTTTAGTAAAATAGAGTGCTTGGTGGGTATTGTTATTGATAAAAGATAAGGAAATTTATTTCCAGTGATTAGAATTGCACTGCTATGTGTCTAAAAATGTCTCTTTTTAAAAATGACAAGTAAAAACACAAGAACCCAATTCATTGTATCCAGCTCTCTAAAACTTTTGAAAGGCAAGCAAAACTCTAAGTACAGGACCATTCATTAATCTATAGAATTTTCTGCCTGCCATGCGATGTTGCTCATGTAACAGAGGTCTTCTATAAGGGACTGTATACATTCATAGAAGATTCACAAATAAAGAAGAAACCCAAAATCCAGTCCTGCCTTAGACATAGAAGCTAGCTAAGTGACTTTGGGAGAGTCATTCTCTCCCAACCCTAAAAAAAAAAAGCAATGGCAAAACCACTTCTAAAAACTCATGTTCATCTGATCTTCAACAGTCAAGGATCACTCTCAAAAAATGAAAAAAACAAAACTCACGAAAGATATTGCTATGATGGGCTAGATCCCAAAGAAGTATGCAGTTATAGAAGACAGATAGACATTATTAAATATTTCATCCTAGTAACTTTCTAAAAATAGAATAGGGTATGAAAAACCTGAAAAAATTATAACTTTTGGGAAATGACTTGCACACATTTCTAGACATTTTTCCTGATATTTTTCAAGTACTTTTCTTTCTCTTTCTCTCTTTCCCTTTCCTTATCCCTCTCCTTCTTTCGTACAGGACATGGTACATACACTTTTTTTCTCTCATTTAACCTTTGAACAAATTAAGTTGCAATACAAAGCTGTAGATATATCTTGCGTTGTTTTAAAAGAACTCTCAGGAGGAAAAAGAAGAAAAAGTAAATAGAAGCAAATGAAAGCAAAGCAAAGCCTTCAGGGAGGAGGGAGGGAGAGAGAGAGGGAGGGAGGGAGGGAGGGAGAGGGGGAGAGAGAGAGATTTTCTGTCCCTTCCCCCACACACGCACATACCGGCCACCAATACACAATCAAAAACTGAGGTTGTAGCAATAGGATTGTTTTGATGGCTTTGCAAAACACCAGGAGGGAAAGTGATAGAAAATAAATGGGTTTTTCTCTTTCCCCAAAGAAGAATTAAAATTCTCACAGATGGGTGAACGTTCTTTCCACACATAAATTAAATTTCAAAGGGGGGGGGGGAAGAGTGAGAGAAAGATGTTTAACAGGAAAAGAAAACACAATGCATAGTTACCACTTTGTAACAAGTGAAGCTAAGAAATACAAATAAAAAGAAATTCTAAGGCACTCCAAGAACGTGATGGTAAAACTAAAGCTCTTTTTCCAGTGGATAAGCATTTTTGGAAAATTGGAGATTATATTGTTCCTTGCCACAAGAGGGTTGTGCTTCTTTTAACATCACCTTTCTGTTATATGTTCAAACATTATTATCTTTCTGAAGCCAAGTTAACTTTTTCCCTCCAGCTTTTTCATTGGATAGTTTATCTTTTTATATTGTATTGCCTTTTTTGTTGAAATGCTAATTTGGAAGCACACACTCTTTTGACACTCTTGTTTGGCAGTCTTGTTTCCATTGCTTGAAAGTTTTAAAAACAAATTGGTTACCAAAAAAACCCCTTCCTTGTTTTGATTTTAGTAGGCAAAATAATTTAATGTATTAGATTTCTAAGGCCTTAAAAGTCAAGATTTGAGGTAGCATGTGGAGTTAAAGCTTTATTAAAATACAAAGACAAACCCCAACACGCAGATATCATACATTGGGAGAAAAAGACAAATAAGTTTCAGTTCCTTACCCTCCATCAGTCAGAATACTAGACCTCAGGAAAACATGCTTTGCTCCATACTTCTGTACTCAATACAACGGGTATCTTCACAACAACCAGGAAAGTATTTAATATGTGTGATCTGATACTTTTAACTTATACTTGATCAGTAATCCAAGAATCCCTTTGATGTATCTTTTAGAATTGCTGAAAATGAATATGCTTTTTTATGGTACAAGAAAGCACAAAAATATCTGGTTTCCTTGCACAAGGTTACACTTAATTTTATCTTATTCAGAGGCATCCACAAGGAGTGTCCATTTAATGCGTGTTGCATCTGCAGTGTATGTAAAAAGGGGCAGGGTTTCAGTCACATGATTTGACTTACCATCTTAACTTTTTGAATATACCTTCCCACCATGGACACATGCTTTCCAATTAATCTTCTTCAGGACCATTTCCTTTAGAGGTGGGGAGCTGTGGCCCTTTTATGACTTGTGGACTTCAACTCCCAGAATTCCTGAGCCAGCCATGGGAGTTGAAGTCCACGAGCCATAGTACCCCACCTCTGGTTTAATTGGATAAATCCAAGAATTTATACAGGGTGCCTATGATTTGCTAGATGATAAGTTGAATGGAATGTATTACTTACCTGCATGCATTACCCTGTTGTGTTGTATTGCACAAACATACAGTCACACATTCTCACTCTTAGTCTCTTGCTCACCCACATACATTCATACTTTTCCATAGAGCAAGAGAAAGAAAACTAAAAGAAAAAGAGAAGGGAGGAAAAAACTTTTTGAGCAGACATCTTAAAAGGAACAAAAAGGGTGGGGGATGGAAAAATGGCCCACAGAGACAAATGCAAGTTCAAACACCAAAGTTAGAGGATTTGGGATTAATTGAAATCCTCAAGTGGTGCATGGTAAGTGACTGCCTATTTAGAACCAATAGATAGGTTTCCGTGAGGTTAAGGAAGCGAAAAATCCCATACGAAGCTAGTGAGATGTTAAATTCTAATTAGAAGTGTTAATTAAAAAAAAAACATTTCCAATTTCATCAGTGAGAGTGCCTTTGTTGTTCTGATTCTCTTTGCTACAGTGAATCCTAAGTATCCTAACTCATTTTGTCTCAATATTATTTACCACTTCTATAGGATATAAAAAGTAAACTCCCAACTATGGCAACATGGATTATTAGTCAGGCACCTGTGACTGTACCACTGATAAAAGAGCAGGCAGTTCTTTGCCAGGAGCCTTTAATCTGGGGCTCTTTGGGAAAAAAGAACCAGTCATAAAAAATGTAGATCAAACTGAAACTTGAATTTATAAAAATCTCACACTGTAAATGAATGGTCTATAAATTGCCATGGTCATCTTCAATTAAGTGGGGCCACCAGTAGTTGTTTGACTCCTCTATGGGAGCTTAATGGTAGTTTTCTGTAGCTGGAACCAGAATACCATCATTTAACTTAGCTTCCCTCTCTCCCCCACCCCCAGGCTGTTAGCCATGAGTATAGGAATAAACACGTTGGAGGGGGACAGATAAGACATATGGTTGCTGTCAGGGAGAACGTTGGGTACCCAACACCCTTGAAAATGTAGGTCAGCACTGCCTGTGCAAATGAGCTGCTGCACATATGGAGGGAATTTTCATCCTAATTAGAAGCCTCCCGAGTGGTGGAGGCCACTTTGAGGGACTTTCTGAGGTGGAGGCACTTTGGGGGACTTTGCTCCATCACTTATACTGTCAGGCCTCTTGAGTACCACACTGTGTCAGGAGTTGGCATTATGCGAGGAAAATAAGGTTAATAATGTACCCTGAGGCTGAAAAGATGGAGCAATCCCTGGATATGCTCTCCTGGTCTTTTTCCACTGATGAGAATATACATAGGTTTTAATGAAATGTTTCTGGATTTTCTCATGCTTGTTCTATCTTACATAAGTTAAGTGAGATAGAACATATGTTGTTCTATGTTTATTTACCAAGGTTAAAAAAAGAAATCGTATTATTTTCCAAATAAGTTATATGTCCAACTTAATTTTGTTCTAACTACAGATTAATAGCAATGAGAGAAGAAACTACATACCTAAAAAGTCCTTCCTGAATTTTTTTTTTTACCATTGACATGTACTAACTTTATGACCTCATAAAATTGTTAATTTATTTTAACTTTTGTTTAGGAGATGGCATTTCCCTCAGGGACAAAGCTTCAAACTGCCCACGAGAACTATTTGTGGACTGTGGGAAACAGGACATTGTGTAGACATTTATATTTTAAAACAATATCAACTAATGGAAACTGGTAAATGAGATCCACACAACAATATGACTAAATGCCCCCATTTCTTATAATATCAAGTACATAGTGAGATGTAAAGAGGATGCCTGCAGTTATTTTGCAGATCTCCTTTCTGTTTTTCTAATATTGGCTCTAAATATGTTGGTTAAGGACAATGTCCAAGATTGTTTGAAATGTTTTCTGCCTAAGAATAAAGAGTTGATCTATCACAAAAAAAGAAACATAAGCAAACATAAAAAAAACATAAGAAGTGTCATGTACATTTCTGGGCACCATCTGAGCAGCTGTAGGTGAATGCCACTTATATCTTCGCTTTCCTATTTACAAAATGAATGTTTCTATAACAGTTGTAGCTGTATCTACATACAATATTTGTCTGTAATTCTTTAATGTGCTGCAATCTTGCTGACCTTAAGATCCATTGAAAAGAATGCCTTCTTGCCCCTGCCCCGCCTGTCAGTTTCTGACCTTCTGACCTTCAGACATTTTAGGTATTCCTTCATAAGGATGATAGGTGGCAACTTGTAGTTCAAATGCTTTTTTTTTCATAATGTAAATGAAACAAATATACTCTGTGTAAGGTAAAGGTGTAGTTGAGGAAAATACTAAAATTTACTTTACTTTCTTTTTTAGAGGAATGGAGTGGTGAAGCTTCTTCTATTTCTTCTATTTCATGACTTGCAACAGCTGGATTACAGATCGATGTATTCCTTCTTAGCAGCATTGCAAGGTCTGTATAGTGAGAATGACCACTGACTTTACCTGAAACTTTTCAGAGAGTTTAAGAGGGGAAATCAATGCCATTATGGAATAAAGCAAAGTAAATATTCAGCAGGGCTGATAGTCAATATGTAGAAAGGAATCTGTGAGTTCATAGGGATTCTTTCTTAATCACAGTATCAAAATATGTGACATGGTTGGTCTCATAGAATACAACATTGCACTGAGGTGCGTATGGAGTCCAGTTTGCAACACAGGTTCATAATACATATTTTGTTGCGCCTCTTCCCTAACCTTAAATTAGGGTATGACCTTCTAAATAGGAGGAGAAAACAAAAGATCTTGACTGACCTTTGGTCCTTCTTTTTCTACTGTATATGAGCAAGTAGAAGCCAATTTTTAACTCTTTAAATAAAGCTGGGTTTTTTAATGACAGATTACAGTAACTTTATTTATTACACCTCATTTAACTAACAACAACACATTGTTGATTTCAACCATAGCTCTCAATCACTATTATCCTAGGTAATTATAAAGAGCCAAGGTGGCGCAGTGGTTAAATGCAGCACTGCAGGCTACTGCTAGATCAGCAGTTCAGCGGTTCAAATCTCACCGGCTCAGGGTTGACTCAGCCTTCCATCCTTCCGAGGTGGGTAAAATGAGGACCCAGATTGTTGGGGGCAATATGCTGACTCTCTGTAAACCGCTTAGAGAGGGCTGAAAGCCCTATGAAGCGGTATATAAGTCTACTGCTATTGCTATTGCTATAAAGGCCGAATGATTGAATTACTTTATGAGATAATCGAAACTGCAAAATTCTGGATGCTCCTTAGACATTTTTTGTTTTTATTTCTTGCCATCAAGTATTTACCTCGATTTCTGTGGTTCAGAATATTGCATTCCAATATTTATTTTAAAAGACAAAGCAAAGGTAACTCTCATCTCTCAAAAAGGTACCATTACTCCTACCTTTCTAGCCAAGCCAGAATCTCATTAGTCTGTGCACTAGTAAGTTCCTCTCCTTTTACCCCAATTCTATCTGCCTGCTTGTGCGCTTGATTATTATCTAAGCACAAACTCACCTGAACCTGGGCCTCCCCAATGTGGATCTTGGTTCCTCTTCTAATGAGATTCCTTTCTTGTCCATGACCATCCTTCTAGTTCAGTTGATGGTCCTCTATCTTCCTGAAACCCCAGTTCCATTCTAGGTAGCCCTTGACCAATGGCTACAATTGGGAAAAGAATTTCCATTGCTAAATAGGGCAATGGTTGAGTCATGTCTGATTTTATGAACATTTTGCCACTGTTGTAAAGTGAATCACTGCAGTTAAGTAAATCATACTGTTGTTAAGCAAATCCAGCTTTCCTTTTCTTGTTGACTCTTCTCCAACTGGGAAGATCACAAATGCGGTCACATGACCAAGACTCCTGCAACCATAGTAAATGCATGCCAGTTGCCAAGTGTCCAAAATTTGATCATGTGATTGTGGAGATGTTAAGATGGTCATATGTGTGAGGGACAGTCATAAGTCACTGTTTTCAAATGCAGTAACGTCAAACAATTGCTAAATGAATGATTATAAGTCAAGAACTACATATGTATCAAAAGATCCCAGGAGAGACTACATGCCAGTTGCGGTTTAACACTCACAAATATCATGATTGTGGAAGGAATATTTCTGATTTAATCAGCCATTCTGATCCCAAGTTTCTAGTGCTTATAGGGCTATTGCAGATAGCTGTCATATATACCCTTCAGAATCCATTTTTAAGCCTTTAGATCAGGCTGGAGTTTTCTAGAATTGTTCCGGCATCCTTTCTTCCAAAACACTATCCTGTATTCATTTAGCCTAGAATCTCTGATTCTTTCTAACCAAATTGCAATCAGAAAAAAACCCTCCTTTTCTTTTTAAACAAAATCACTGTTTTTTTCCCCCAACATCCTCAGTAGCAGACAAATACATTATTTCACAAATATTTTCTTAGTCCTCTGTGAAACCTAAAATGTCAATACTGATCTCTAGATTTTCTCCCATTTTATTTGGATATAAGGTCAGTTACTTAGTGCAAACAAAGCCATTTTGTTTTAGTTCTTATCAACATCAGTGCTTCTCTTGCAAAAGCTCTTAACTCAGCACTTCTGCCTCAGTGATTACATATCCTCCTGACAGGAGTGCTGTAGCACCTATTCCAATGAAGACATCTTATTTCCTGCACCACTCAATCCTAACAGCTGAATCAGAGAATTTTGGACACAGACAATTCATACCTCAAAATGATGTCTTTTCTCCCAAAAGACTGCCCTCTTCATTGGTATATATGTGGTTCTGATCCAAACTGTAAAGCACTCTTGGCAACTTTAAGATGTGTGGACTTCAACTTCCCAGCCATCGAAGTCCGCAAAACTTTCTTTTTTAATTTTAATTTTCTTTTATTACAGATTTTTAATACAACAGTAAAGGCAAATACAAATTATTCAGAAAAAGGAAGAGACAGAAAGGAGAAAAAGTGCAAAGAAAGAAATATAAAATTTTTTAAAAATAAAAGTAGAATAAAGAAAAAGAAAATAAATATGTAAAGAAGTTATTTCCAGTCTGAAACACAAGTAAAAACAAATTTGATAACTCTTATAGTTACAAACATTTTTTTTCTTCCTATAACCTGTTCATTCTATATGTAAAATTATAACTTGTCAACTTTTCAATCCTACTGTCAGCAACAAGTTTGTAAAAGATTACCGGAGCTTTAGGGAATTTTTTATTTTATTTTAATCTTGATCAAACCAACCAACCTTATATTCCTTTCTTTTACTTCTAACAATCTTGATCTTCAATTCATTGAGCTTTTTCCCATCAAAAAAACTTTTTCAAGGCTTTTACTGTTTATTTTTGTAAACACAATGGAAAGTTATTATCCAGGCCATTGTTGTGGTTTGCCATTTTTTTTTTTATTTTGATTTTCAACATTTTAACAAAGTCCTTTTGTGTATACAGTCCTTATCAGAGATGTTCTCTTGTCTCTTCCAATTTTGGTCACCACATTACAAAAAAGATGTTGAGACTTTGGAAAAGGAACAGAGAAGAACAACTAGAATGATTAAATGCCTAGAGACTAAAACATATGAAGAACAGTTGTAAGAACTGGATATGACTAGTCTAGAAAAAAGAAGGGACTAGGGGTGACATGACAACAGTATTCCAGTATTTGAGGGACTGCCACAAAGAAGCGGGATAAATTTATCCCAAGCACCAGAAGGCAAGGAAAAAAAACAATGGATGGAAACTAATCAAGAAGAGAAGCAATCTGGAATTAAAGAGAAACTTCCTAACAGTGAGAACAATCAACCAATGGAACAGCTTGCTTTCGGAAGTTGTGGGAGCTTCATCACTGGAAGTTTTAAAGAAGAGACTGGACAGCCACTTGTCTCAAATTTTATAGGGTCTCCCCTATAAAAGCAGGGACTAGAAGGCCTCCAAGGTCCCATACAACTCTATTCTGATTGATTGGTTGATTGATTGATTGAGGTTTTACTGTTATTTGTATTTCCAATTTGAATGCCTTGTCTATTTTGTAATTCACACTTTTTATACAATATTTCTGATTCCACTATTTCTTTATCAAGCAAAATCTGTTTCCCATATATCATTCTTCATTAACATTTTTAATCAGAGTCTATCCATAGAAACAGACATTTTTACTGATATTTACTGTCAATATTATGGCTACTAATTTTTCACCTCATTTTTCAAATAACTCCTTTAGATGAAACATATATAAGGCAGAAGTAAAGCAAGAAGACATCAAGAAATGGATCCTTTTAATAAGGTCTTTGCTTTACTTCTACAGTTAGTACTATTCTCATACTATATTGATGTGCTCCAACCACTAATACCTAAAGATGCATGAAAACATGAATTTCATGCAACTTACTTGATGTGCCTTTCACAGGCTGATACCCAAGTTGAAGCAAATGAGGTCTCATCCCCACATATTGCACTATATTTCTTAGTATTAGAAATGTGACTTCATCAGCAGCAGCAGCCATTCAACTGTGTCCAAATCTCCACCACTCTATGGATCAGCACTCTACATATCCCTATGTCTCACACAGCCTTCTTAAGATCCTCATAGTCATCCCAGTATCATTTCAATGTCCAGCCAGTGGGTGCTAGGGCGGCCCCTATTCCTTTTTCCACTGATTACTCCCAGCATGGTTTACTTTTCAAATGAATTATCTTTCATGACATGATCAAAGTATGACAGCTTCTGTTTGCTGATCTTGGCTTCAAGTAGGGATGGGCTGCTATGGGTTTGCCTGGGTTCAGAATGACCCATAGCTAACATTATGGCCAGTTAGGAGAACCTCCAAATCCCACCCCTGGCTGGTCCCAGCCACCCCTACCACCACTCTCCTCCCAGGAATCTCCACGTAGCCTGTTTTGGATGCAAGGTATGTACAGAGGCTCAGGGAGGCAGGGGTGGGGGTGGGAATGGGCCTCCTGAAAGTTCCAGAAGGCCAGAAATGCATTTGTTTCCAACCTTCCGAGGGCCTCTGCAACCCCGAGAGGCAGTTTTTGCCCTCCCAGAGGTTCGAGGAAAGCCTCCAGAGCCTGGGGAAGATGAAAATGCCCCCACACCATGGTGCAGGAGGCAACTAGGCCATGCCCACCATGGCCACAGCCACCCATCAATCAGGTAGAGAACCCATTTGCTGAAATTTATGAAGGCCACTCCTGGCTTCAAGTGATATTTTTGGTAGAGAAAAACTGTTTTTTTAAATATAGAAAGGAAAAAAAGAAGGCATCTTTCTCTATTTCTTTAAAGAAACATGAGCTGTGAATTTTTTATTCCCAGGGAAGTGGTATCCTTATTTCTCTGACTTTTGACTTATTCAAACATCCTTTTCACTCAGCACAAACTTAATTTCCTGCCGAGCACTTGCTGAGCCTGCAGCCCTGTATTTATGAATTCTATATGTATGTTGCATAATTTTTTTTATAAGGTAATTCTATTATAAAGTGGGTTCCACCATGACCTATCCACGTACATATTTTTACTCCCTTCTTGATCAAAGCAAACCCACTGTTCTTTAATTTTATGACAAACTATTATACCAGCATCTCCATCAGAGACTGTGTGCTAAAATATTTAGAGAAGGGAAGGTGGACAGTGGGGCCACTGTGGCCTTCATACATGCTTAAGATAGTTATATCCCAAGATACAAATCTCAAGGAAACTATTCATATCCAAATGAACATATATTGAGTTGTAGCTCAGCCATAGAACATACCATTCTCTCTTTGTTTTTCCATGCTGAACTAAATGACCAAGAATGTTATGATACTGAGTTGTGGCTGTATTCTTCTATTTGTATGAATTGGGTGAATAAATTCTGAAGACAGCTAATGCTCTACTATTCTTTTCCCCATCAGTGACTATAAAGGACTTCCCGGTATTTCAGACTAGCTGAATACCCACTCCCATTATGAAATTATGCGATCAGCCTTGATAAATTGACACTTACAACTTGAAAATTAATGAGTAGTTACAATTAGCCTCTTCCATTCTCTCCCTCAGGCTTGACCCACAGAGGCCTCTCCTATCTTATCCCCTTCTCTCCCTCAGGCCCCATTGTCTAAACTCCCACAGGCTGGATGAGTCGTGTGCTGGCCACACTCACTCCCAAGTGGCAGTTAGAACAGAGTTCTTTTCAGGTGGGAAGCGGTAGTAGAACCTCTAACTCCTTAGCATCAGAGCGTGTTAATAATAATATAAAAAATACTAATGATCTGATGGTCATTTTGGAGGCCTTCCATATTCATGTCCTGGAAGTAGGTTTATGGAAATTATATCACAAGCCTGTTATAGATGAAGATGTGTAATTTATTAATATTTTAATACTTACTTTATAATATCTCATTACACCACCCAACCAAGCTTGACTCAGAAAACCTACAAAGTTAGCCATGACCCCTACAGCAACCAATGGGATCCCTGGCCTTACACAGGAACAGGAAGCTTGAAGGCAGCCCTCTCTCTCTTCTATGTGCTCATCTGCCAGGGACCTAAAACCCATGTGATCCTGTCTACCAATAAACCATCTTTCAAATCAGTCTCCATGTTTCCAGTGTCTTTCTCCCCACTTGGAACTGAACCCAGATGGACATTTCTTCCAACACTAGCCAAATATATCATGCATCCAACTGAAACAGAAGAATGGTGTTGTGGACTTTAAAAGTATCTTGGAGGGGGGAATGAAAAAGAGAACTTGGAAATCCCTTTAAGAACTTTAAACATTTCACTTTCAGTCTCTGCAAAAAAAAAAATCTAGTTCAAATGACTGTAGCACCAGAAGTTGTGGAATTGTACTGCATAGCCCTATGTAAGTTCTATTATAGTCTTTTCCTCAGAGCATTTCACTGAGTAAAGGGCACTAATTTATTATACTTTCTAGTTCTTTCCTGGATTAACAGGAAACTAGTGAACTAGTGTAGCACAACCGTTCTACCAAAAAAAATCTATTCAGTTAAAATAAATTTGTTTTATTATATCCAAATAGCAGGGGTGGGAAATAGAACGATCTGGAAAAAGGTCACTTATTCTGCAGTTAGTGAAACAGGAAATCGTTGGTACTTTACTCATTACTCATATAAAATACAGTTCTGAATGTTTAAACCTTCAGACAGGATTTTTTTAAAAAAATATATATATTTCTTTCATTTGTTTGTTGTGGTTGCTTTTACTTGGATGATGAAAATAGAACAAAGCAGTCCATGTTCAAAGAGCAGTTATTCACTAGCCTTTGCAGATATTGTCTAAATCTAATTGGATTTTAATGAAATGATATTTCTTTTGTGATAAGTACATAAAAATTATGCTTTTAATTAACATCACAAGGTATATGCTATAAATACCACCCTCCACTGAAATAATATTACTTTAATGTTAGTTTCATTATAAAAAGGATAGACATAATAAAAACATCGCATGAAACTTGTGTAAACTGGCTGGACAACGATTAGTGGAGAATTATTTTCTTGCCAGGAATAATGAATGGAACTGGTAAAAGCTGCCAATCTTCCACTGCAGAAACCACAGGGTTGCTGCACGATGTGAGGTCAACAGTGGAGTTCTATAGTTGCTACGGAGTTTAGTTGTCTCACACTGCTAATGGGTAAAGGTAAAGGTTCCCCTTGCACAAGTGTGCTAGTTGTTCCTGACTCTAGGGGGCAGTGCTCATCTCCATTTCACAGCTGAAGAGACAGCGCTGTCCGAAGACATCTCTATGGTCATGTGGCCAGCATTATTAAACACAAAAAGCGCACTGAACACTGTTACCTTCCCACCAAAGGTGGTTCCTATTTTTCTACTTGCATTTTTTACATGCTTTTGAACTGCTAGGTTGGCAGAAGCTGGGACAAGTAATGGGAGCCCACTCTGTTATGCGGCGCTAGGGATTCGAACCACTGAACTGCTGACCTTTTTGATCAACAAGCTCAGCATCTTAGCCACTAAGCCACTGTATCCCTTTCACTACTAATGGCATCCCCCAAACATATACTTTTCTGGAAAAGCAATTCTTTCTCTTATTCATTCAATGGGATATAATAACACTGTAAAATTGGTCTCATGAGATTCCAAAATTGGGCTAACTTATATCATTGAATGTGTGTTGGATATACTACCATAGCAGTTAATTTATTTTTCATATTGACTTTCATTTAAAATTATCAATTTGGAAGAGAAATCCATACCAGAAAATGTCAAATTAAAAAAATGCAAGGTAAATCATGATATAATAGTTTGAAATAAATGATAAATAGGTTGGCTAAGAGCTATAAAAGAAAGCCTGGTGAATAAATACTAATGAACACTCTTCACAGTTGGGGACTCTGTAATCTTTGCTGGGAATTTTTTATCTAGGGTGGTCTCTTTGCTGAGCAAAAGCCCTTCTATGGTCTGAATGCTGTTTTCTTCCCAGTTTGTATATCTGGTAGAAAAATCTCAGGGTTACTGAAGGCCTTTGACTGGCAGTGAGAGAACAGCTGAAGAGATCTCATACCATTCGGTTGGTCTGATGATTGTTCTTTTTATAGCAATACCATCTGCATTCTCACATGTGAAGCAGACAGCAGAATGTTGGGTAAGTTTTCTAGGGCATTTTACTGCCTGGAGGGGGGAAAAGCAACACAAAATGTGCCAACAATTTTTAAAGTCTCGCTTACTTACGCCACCTTCTAATGCATCGAACGATGCAATCTGCTTCAAGAAAGTTGAGAGATGAAAGCAAGAATTGCTATCCGATGGGGAGACTTTAACATCATTGCAGACATAGTCAGAATCTTTTAAATAAATATTTTAAATGTTAATACCATCACAATAGGTGTTAGCGATTAGCTGACAGGCTATTCTAAAAAAGAATTGCAAAGCAGGGTTTAGACCTGGTTAGTATTTGGGTAGAAACCCTCAGGACACCCAGGGCTATAGACAAGACTAAGAAGTAGAAAATACATTGAAGGAGAAAGTAATGGCCAGCCACCTTGGATTGGGGATTGACACATCTACCCATACATTTTCCCTAATACTTTTGCATTCATCCAAATTGGGGTCTTTCAATTTTCCTGAAGGTATTTGGGTAACAGTTAGCTATTAGATGATGGCTTTTAGAGTCAGATATTTGATGTTCTAAATCTGGATATACATTTACATTCTACCCTGTTTCCCTGAAAATAAGACCTCCCCAGATAATAAGCCCAATCGGGCTTTTGAGCGCATGTGCTAAAATAAGCCCTCCCCTGAAAATAAGCCCTCTCTGATAAGGTTGCAACACCGCAGCAGACATAGGGTGACCACACTTGCTGCCTCTTGCACCTCAAACATATTTTTATTGTAAAATAAATAACAAACAAACTTACTGGCTAATAACTACATTCTGGTAAAGTTCCTAGCCTACCTCCTCATGGCAAACAAAAACAGAAAGAGAAAGAAGAAGGCAAAAGGACATGCGTAGTAGGCTTACAGAGAATAGTCAGCCTACTGTATGTCTTAGAATATAAGCACAGCTGGCAAAACAAAAAACATCGTGACAATGATTGCATGCACAACAGAAAAATAGTACAATACACTGGATGGAGTGTTGGACTGGATGAAGAAATCCAGATGTCAAAAATGCTTAATGGGATAGCTCAAATGGCAGGCAAAGAATCATTTACTAAACTAACCTTGCAACCTAAGTGCTAATCCCACAATACATGGATGAAGGATGGGAGACATTTAATAAAATTAACTCTCAAATATTGTGAGTTGCATCTGGAGCAACAGGAACCCTACGCTCTGCCTTTAACTATGTTATCCAAGAAACCGCATCATCCCAATACTGCTGTATGATGCCTCCTTGGTTATATGATTATGTAGACATACAGGTAATCCTCAACTTATGATCACAATTGAACCTCAAATTTATGTTGCTATGTGAAACATTTGTTAAGTGAATTTTGCCCCATTTCATGACTTTTCTTGCAAGAGTTGCTAAGTGAATCACTGCAATAGTTAAGTTAGGAACACAGTTGTTAAATGAATCTGGCTACTTCCTTGATTTTGCTTGTCAGATGGTTGCAAAAGGTGATCACATGATCCCCAGGACTCTGCAACCGTCATAAGTATGAATCAGTTGTCAAGCATCTGAATTTTGAGCATATGATCTTGGGAATGCTGCAATGGTCATGATGGTCATAAGTCACTTTTTTAGCACTGTTGTAGCTTTGAATGGTCACTAAATGAACTTTTGTAAGTCGAGGAATACCTGTATTGCAGGGTGAAAATATATGTACAAACCCATTTTCTCCAATTTCTTCTACTTATTTCTACATTAGAGACTGCTTTATTTTTCATTTCTTCCTTTTTTTTCCTCTTTAACAAAGGGTAGTAAGAACAAAAACTCTGGGAACCAGAATGTCAGAACTCCCCACCCCGTAATATGCAGATAGTACATTTACAGACTACAACTCTTAATTCAATGGTATAAACGCAGTGAGCTCTTCCCATACAACCACCTATGTAGTAGTCACTATCTTTCCTGCCTTTTCAACAATGCTTTCATTTAACACTCACTTTGAGTCCCATCATTTATTCATAGCAATGCACTTACCATTTAGACACTTTGCAGAATCATTACGGGAGTTTGGTATCAATGCTATGGCATTTTATAAACCGCTGGGCCAGTGACACTTTTATTAAGAAAAGTGAGAGCTAATATATATTTTTTTTCTCCTGGAAACAGAGTAGTAGATCTGCAATAAGTAAGATTCCTTCCTATTGAGAATGTCCATCTGCTACCAATGCAAAGATTGGGCTATGGCAAAGCAAGCCTTGTATCAGTTATTGTTTATAGGATGATGAATTGTAAGGTGTTGTTCAAGGCTATTATTTCAGCCTTTGGGATAAACATTAAGATAGAAGTTTTGGCTCTGATCAGGGTTGTTACTGATATTAGAAACTATACTACAATAAATCCAATGCATCTTATTAATGTGTGTGCTTATATGTGGATGGGTGTGTAAACACAGCACAGTCACACACATATAGAATCTCTTTCTTTCTTTCTTTCTTTCTTTCTTTCTTTCTTTCTTTCTTTCTTTTCTTTTCTTTTTCTTTCTTTCTTTCCAATAGAATTAATATAGCTTACTCTGAACTAAATATACTTGAGCTTGCAATCTGAGAAGAAAAAAAGAGTTTATCTAAAGCTCCTGGTTCATTACCTCACAAGGCTAAGCGTTTGGTTCTGCCAAAGTCCCAAGCCCTACAAGAGGCTTACTTTCAACAGTTTTTATTTAAAATTTATTTATTTGTTTAAAATTCATTTATTTAACATGTGTTTAAAATTAACTAGCAAAAAGCTATCCCAAAGGTGTGATTGAAGTTGAGAGTTTTTAATGGGCTCCATTAAATGATGATTGTCACTCATCATTTGAAGCCATTGTCTATCCACTGTAGGATGAAGACTTCTTACACATTTCCAACCAATATGGTCCTGAGCTTTCTTTTGTCATTGTATCTCCCCCTCTGCCATCTCCTATGATCGGGCCTTGTGTGGGTAAATGAATTGTGGCCTGTAATGTCTGACATGTATATGTCCAGAAGGGTCTCCCAAGGTGAATAGGCCATGATTGATACCCCAGACTAACATAAATCAATCTGCAATGGACCCTCATGGCAGATTATGGTCTATTCCTTCCAGATACAACCTCAAAATGGTATTCATTCCCTAGAGGCTGTAGAGCAACTACCCATGCCAGCAGGAAGACCTGTCTGAAGGCTGTTTGAAGGTACTAAGAATTACAGATTGTATTTTGCCATACATTCCTCCTTGCTCAATCTGATTAGCCTCCAAAGCATTTTCCTAAAATTTACCTTGTGAGAAACATAAGTGTTTATAGCAGGTTTGAGCTTTTTCTTAGGAGTGACCTTTATCTGTGGACCTGTGGACCTTTACCTAGTAGATCCTGAATGAATTCCTAAGATCTATCTGCTCAAGCCATTGAAGCCACAGTGTGGCCAATCATTGAGGGAGCTCACAACAGGAGATAAGGTGAGAGTTCGTCTAGGAGGTGATTGAAATAGTCCAGCATAACCATTTCCTTTGTGGATCATTTCATTCTATATCTGAAGATTTTCCTAATCAACGTTTTCAGTTGGAAAATCATGTGTTTGTAATATTAAATTTCTTTTCCGGTCTGACTTTGACAATATAAAAGTTCCATAGATGAGTCTGCCTGTTGAAGAATTCAATTTTTTTATACTTTTTGCATCTTTCTTGATGTATTGATCAGTGTTACCTCAATATGCTATTCCCCACCTTTTTAGAGATCTGTACGCAGAGTTAACTATGTCTCACTAGTTCTCTCCGTTATTTTTTTCAGTGACTGGTAAAAGCAGATGCTTATACATCTGTATTTTAAAATGTTTACAGATCTTCTTGATTATCCTTTAAAACAACTATTTGCCTCTGATTGCACTTCTCAGATTGGCTGTTTCTGTTAGCTTGATAACTTAATCTGTTTAAATAATTCACATTTTTGGGAACAGAAAGATAATGTCTTGGTATTTTAAAATCACACATTTCTATTTTTCCTGCCTTAAATTCCTTTTTAGGAAACAAGGAAGGATATCCATTTTCAAAAGAAATGCATAAACTGTAGTTAATTTTTTTAAACAATAGACGTTCTGCTAATTATCTACTCAATGTATGAAATTACTTTCAGATCTGGTACATTGAATGGATCATGAGAAGAAGCCATCTCCATTTTCTAGAAAACAATATTTTATGGTATATGCATCAGGCTAGATTTTAAAAATGATACTGCATTAAATATCTATGATGACTCATTAAAAAAATCCAAGCTACAATTGCATCATCATGACAACCATTTTGAAATTTTTGACCATGTTCTGCATACTTATTATGAAACTTTATGATCAGACACAAGCTAAAACACTGCTACCTTTCAGAAACTCCAAATTTAGGATAAGCCTCCCATTGTTGCAACATGTGTCTTGATAGTGCCAGATGGAATAGAACATGGAAATTTATACCACTTCATAGTATTGAAATATGTACCGTCACTTTTCTTGCAGAAATATGTGACAATGGGAGAATGGCTTACACCTTTTATACTGCCCACTTCCTATTAAATCAAGCACTGAGTCAAAAATTCTGCAGAGGTAAGTTCATGTCTAAAACCACCATCTGAAAATCCATGGATATTAAATCAACTGCCTTTGATGACACAAATTAGCCTGGCAGAGTCAGCTGGTTTCTAGTCAGTTTTGACTGCTTGCAAATATACCTATCTTACTAGGTGTCAAAGTTTGCAGCTTTCCATCCTGAACTTGGGAAAGCTTGCTGACAGCCTATTGCCACACTCACAGCTAATTTTATCTTAAAAGCTGATAGTAAATATTGAACTATTCAAGGAACCACTCCTTGGAACTCTTTAAGAAAAAAAAATGCTCTAAATGATGCAATTTCAGGCTTTACATTTTATCAGATTTTTTCCACAGTTTGTCTTACTCCACACTTTGTTATGGCATAGTTAGCAACACTGCTTATCACGCCTTCACAAATTTGGCACATATCTCAGAGACAAGTCGTATGCTTAAGGCTGCAGCCTTAAAACCTCTTCTTTTTCCCCACCATGTTCTTGAACATGTGTTGGTGTCAGTAGATTGTTACTGATGGCAAGGTCTTGGCATCCTGGAGCTGCACAATATCAGCAGGGTTTGCCATGTCCACAAATGTGAATTGCACTCTCAAAATGTTCTGCTGTAACCACTTTGATTTTAAAGTCTGGTTCTTGGGAGGCAATTGTCTCCCATTACTCCTAGCACTTCCTAAAGCCATCTTGATGAAGTCTAATCAGATTGCAGTAGTTTGGTGCTTAGTCTAGAATATGACCACTGCAGGAAAGTGGTGGTGGGGTTAGTAGACCAGATGGAAGATAATGTCTGCTCTTCATTCATAAAACGAGTCAGCACAAGCAGGAGGGAAAGTGGGTGTATCTAGCTAAAGTAAGATTCCATCAGAATTCTCAAAATTTACATTCCTCATATAGGAAAAGAATAGGATAATACATGGGAATCTAGATCAATTAAATCAATAATGGAGCAGGATCTGGCTAACTGCACAAACTGAAAATATATTGTACTCTTAGTTTAATTTGGTAAGTCTATGCACAGTTCTGCTTTTTTTGGTGATTTTTTATCTGGCGACATAAGAATATATAATACTTAAAAGAGATGGATATTTTATTTTATTCTGGCCTCTTCAGTTTACTCATGTAGATATTCTTCTGAAAGGATTCAAGTTTCAATCTAGCTTCACTTGAGAAAGAACAGGCCTCTAAAATAGTTTTATATGCTTAACAAACTAGTCTACTAGCAGCATCTTTATAAAATGCCTCTGATATATATTTTTTTAAAAATCATTTTGTGATAAATGCCACTTGAAAAAAGATTAGCAATCTAAAAAAAGAATTTTCTCTTCAAATTTCACTGTTTCCTAAAACTATGGTCTTCTCTTTGTAATTTCAAGGTTTGTAGAAAGTCATAACCTTAAGTTACAGTCTAGCGATTCCCATTAATTGCAAGTACTTCATGGTATACAGAAAGAAGAAAATGGTCCAGGGAAAGTAACAGTCACTCTTACAAGTGTTCTTTTGTAGATTTGCCTGCTTTTTTTATCAGCTCTCCTTGCCTTCTAAATTAGTTCTCTCTTTCTGGTGTTGAAACTGTGGCTGATACAACTAATCCTTCTCAGATGAACTATGGTTTGGAGCCCATGACATCCAGTTCTGGGGTCCCAGTTCAGCAAAACACTTTTCACCTCAGGTCTTGAGCTGCTGAGAAAGATAAGTACCCACTTCTTGAGAGAAAGGTGGCATCTTTCACAGCCTCACAGCATTTGCCTTTTTGGCGGTACAGATGGTGGCTGACAATAGACATTTCATAAAAGGAGCCCATCCTTCAGTGAACTTTTTATAGTGGAGTGATTTGAAAAATGCAATTAAAAAAAGAAAAGAAAATATTTGAGGATTAATTGGTAAAAAGAGCACCCTAATCTCCCTTCCTGTTCTGGCAATGTGATAGGAATATCCTGCTTTGGAAAAGAAATGGGCAAAAAGCCAATTGTGCATAAAAGAGCAGAGAAGCAAATGGTTTTGTGAAAAATGGCTTGTCTCCAGTTGCTAACTACTTCATTGGCAAAGGACATGCCCGAGTGAACAGCCACACACACATTGTGGGAAATCTTGGCAGAAGGGCTCAGGGTTTATTAAATCAATAGCTAAGTGTGTAAACCGATTATAGCAACCTTTAGTCAGCACATAATCCTTAAACACTAAAAGTTCCTAAGGTCCCATTCTGTGTCACAGAGCTGAGTCAAAGATTTGGACAACAAGATAGAGCCAACAAAGAGTTTTCTGCAAAAGAAGAGCAATCAAATATTATCTGTTGTGAGAGAAGAATATGTCTGCACAAAACAGATCCATATGGATGCCTATTACATTGTTGATTCACCAGATAGTATAATGACCGTGAGCCCATGCCCAACCCCATGGGCTGAACGTCTTGTAAAATATTCCTTTACCTTTGATGGATCTTTGTGGTCAAATGAAGAAGACAATTACAACTATATAGATGGATAGTGCAATTGTGTAGAAATAAAAGTAAACAGCATCTTGAAGGAGCTAATGAACTAAGAAAATAATGCAATAGGTGTACATAGACAACTGTGGCCTTCTAGATGGCTACACTTCCTGCCTGTTGCAGCTAATTGACGTCTGATGGAAGTTTCACAAAAATTGTAGTGCTACACTTTGCCCACCTCTGCTTATTTTTGGATCATAAACTGAAAAATGCAGCATGAGGAATACAGTTTGTAATCTGTTCTAGTTTACTGTTCTGCTTTATAGTCTGGCAAAGTTTGTATACACTAAGAAATAATAATGGCCCACTGAGCTATGAAACAGCAGAGAGACTACTAAAAGGCACAAAGGTCATTCGGTGGCTATCAATGCTAAAGTCTGGCCAAAGACTTTTTATTTAAAAGATTAAGCCTCATGACACCAAGCAAGCTCTTGTATGCTGCGATCATCATTCACTTTTTCATAAGAGTAGTCATTATGACCTACAGAGCTCATTCTACTGTAATGCTTTCTTTGTTAATTTTTAGTTTAAATGGTGTTGAGGACCTGAGGACTATACCCTTCTTTCTGAATTGGAAACCTATACTAGGTATGTAGTTAGGTGGGTAGAGGAGGAAGAGGAAGAAGAAGGGGAAGAAGAAGAAGAGGAGGAGGAGGAGGAGGAGGAGGAGGAGGAGGAGGAGGAGGAGGAGGAAGAGGAGAACTTTAAACTAAAACTGAGGGGGGAGAATGACCAATCTTGAGGATCTAGAACTAATCCCAAGCATATACCCCCAAATAATCAATGAGGTAGTGAGTGGTGGGAAGAAAGAAAGGTTCCACCACAATGCCGCAAAGCCCTTATCCGCGGAGACATAAGCGCGAGTGCTAATCCGCGCCGTCCGAATCGCTAAAGCAAATGCGACCTTACCACACTGACATAAGGGCGGAGGGCAAATCCGCGCCTTCTGAAGCACTCAGCCTAACCTAACCCTAAACCTAACCCTAAATCTAACCCTAAACCTAACCCTAAGCCTAACCCTAAACCTAACCCTAAACCTAACCCTAAACCTAACCCTAACCCTAACCCTAACCCTAACCCTAACCCTAACCCTAAACCTAAACCTAAACCTAAACCTAACCCTAACCCTAAACCTAACCCTAACCCTAACCCTAACCTAAACCTAAACCTAAACCTAACCCTTACCTTAATTTAAATCGGCTTTCTGCCGCCGCGCTGTTTTAAAGCGCCCTTCTGTCGCCCCGCTGTTGTCGCGGCAGTGATGACGCGAGGTGATGACATCGTGGCTTTAGCGATGTGGTTTTATCACCGCTATTTTGACGAGCGCGGAATTGTCGTGCCACGAGAAAGAAAAACACAGATATAAAGCAAGAGATGTAAGAAGCATACCCAGGGTCAATCATAAAGGACTCAGATGCTTATAGACTAACATTTAAAGTTTGGGAACAAACAGGATGAACTTGAAGTACAATTTATAAGGACAGGTATGATATAGTTCCCATTACTGAAACTTTGTTGGATGAAACCTATGGTTGGAATGCACTGCTGGAAGGATACAAACAGCTCAAAAGAAACAGACTTAACGAAAGATGCGGTGGAGTTGTATTATATGTATATAAAAAGAGAGAGATGACAGATAGGTGACAGATATGCAAGTAATCAAGCAACAATACTTTCTTGCAGTTTTATAAAGGCCTATCATGCAAATTTACTCATAACTAATAGCTATGAGCTTGGCCCCCAAGCACATAAGTTCATGTGCACTATTTCGGTGCACCCATGTTGACATAAGCATTTATACTTTGCACATACCTTGGCTAATCTATTTGATGAGCTGCAAAATTTAAAAATCAAACAGCAGGAGTTGACTGAGGAAGCAACTCTCCATCAAGCGGAGAAACAAATAAGTGGATAAGACATATGATAAGCCAAAAGTAAGAACAGCTTTGTGGCCTTTACATAGGATACAGCCTTTGAGGCTTCAACAAGGGAATGAAAGACCAAGATTCATTGCTGGGAGGATATGGGAGACTGCATCTATGAAGACCAGAGGCGATTCAGATGTTCTCTGCAAACAGGAAAAAAAAGAAAATGTGTGTATTTGGCAATGGATTACTACAATAAACAGATACAAATGTGTGTCACCTTGACCCACTGGTTCAAAGACCTAGGAATACTCTTTTTGAAAGACCTAAGCACAGAACTCACTGTAATAACATTGCCAAAAAGGCATTCACAGTTGTCAAGGGTTTTTTTATGCAGCTTTCTCTGTGATAATGTTATGCTGCTAACTAGGGCATACAAAACCTTTGCCAGACCTATACTTGAATACTGTTCACCTGCCTGGAACCCACACTGCATTTCAGGCATTAAAACATTAGAGAGGGTCCAGAGGTATTTTGCAAGAAGAGAACTCAACTCCTCTGCTCGTAATAAAATTCTGTATAATACCAGGCTTGAAATTTTAGGCCTGGATAACCTTGAACTATGCCATCTACATTCCAACCTGAGCTTAGTGCACAAGATAATCTGCCATAACGTCCTACCTGTTAATGACTACTTTTACTTCAACTGCAATAACACAAGGGCTATCAATAGATTCAAAGAAGGACTAGGGGAGACATGATAGCAGTGATCTGCTATCTCAGGGGTTGCCACCAAGAAAAGGGAATCAAACTATTCTCCAAGGCACCTGAGGGTAGAACAAGAAGCAATGGATGGAAACTAATCAAAGAGAGAAGCAACGTAGAACTGAAGAGAAATTTCCTGACAGTTAGAACAATTAATCAGTGGAACAGCTTGCCTTCAGAAGTTGTGAATGCCCCAACACTGGGAGTCTTTAAGAAGATGTTGGATAGCCATTTGTCTGAAATGGTATAGGGCTTCCTGCCTAGGCAAGGAGTTGGACTAGAAGACCTTCAAGGTCTCTTCCAACTCTGCTATGGTATTGTATCAATCTTGATTGCAGGAAAAACAATTTCAATGTGTGGAACACCCTACCTGATCCTGTTGTTAGTTCCTCTAACCCCCATACATTTTACCTTAAGCTGTCTACAGTGGACCTTATGCATTTCTTAAGAGGTCCCTAAGGGGGCGTGAATAAATGCACCAGCTTGCCTACTGTCCCTGTCCTACAGTCCCATTTATATATACTCTTTTTATGTGTTTATGGCTATGTTTTGCTTATTTATATCCATTTATTTGTGCCATTTTTTCATGTGTTCTCATACTTATTTCCTTGTACTTGTTGACAAATAAAATAAATAAATTAAAGAAAGAAAGAAAGTTTCCGGTTTACTAAAATTAAGGCTATGGCAGAATTTATTCTTTTCTATTCCTATACTGTGGGGCAAATATTATTTCCAGGAATAGGTAGGATGGTCTTTGATATTTTAGAAAGGAACCTCAAGACACAGCAGACTCAGGTCTATAATAATCCATTCTTCCAGTTTTTTGATGAGAACTAGAGAGAATAGTGTGTAAATGATTGTGAACTATTGATATGAAAAATCTAGTTTTGGGACAATTATCTGGATTTTTTTGAATAAAGGATCTGGGTTGCACTTCACAAAAAGCAGGAAGAATGACTCGGCCAAAGTATGATAATCTTGGGAGTTTTAAACTGAATCCTGTAGGGACTGGGACAAAAACCCTGAAATAGGAATTAGAGATAAATACTTGTGCACTGAAGAAAGAGAAAGCATAGCTGTAATTGAGTCTATTAAACCACTCTGTGAAACATCAGGAAGACCATTGGCTCATAAAGTTCATAGTCTTTTCCCTCTACAGTATACTTAATTCTCAGAGTTTGGGAAACAAACATCATGCAACAAATTCTTCATGCAAGAAAGCAAGTGGACCTGATAGTCTCATTCTAACAATGGAAATATTGCAATCAAACAATATTTTTTTTACACACACCAGCAATAACAGAAATGAAGAGTTTCATTGCATGTTTAGAAGTTTCAACGCCTATTCAGAAACCCAAGTGAGAGAAACTTACAAAAGCAAAGAAAGCATATCAGATAAAATAAATGAAAAGTCTTGACTCAAATGGAATTTCATTATTGGTTTTTATCATGCAAGAAAAAAATGAAGAGAGTAGATGTTTCAAACAGATATGAACTAATAGCAATGTGGACTTGATTCAGCCCTTCCAGTCGGGTTTCAGGCCTGGTTACTCCACCAAAACTGCTTTGGCCGCGCTGACCGATGATCTCTGGTGGGCCAGGGATAGAGGATACTCCTCTATCCTGGTGTTTCATGACCTCTCAGCGGCCTTCGATACCATCGACCATGGTATCCTTCTGCGACGACTGGGGGAGGTGGGAGTGGGAGGCACCGTCTTATGGTGGTTCTCCTCTTACCTCTCTGACAGGTCACAGTCGGTGTTGGTCAGAGGACAGAGGTCGACCCCTAGGCCCCTCAAATATGGGGTGCCACAGGGCTCAGTCCTCTCCCCCCTCCTATTTAACATCTACATAAAGCCGCTGGGTGAGATCATTCGCCGGCACGGGATTAAGTACTACCAATATGCGGACGATACTCAATTGTATCTGTCCGCCCCGTGCCAACTCAGCGAAGCAGTGGAAGTGATGTGCCAGTGCCTGGAGGCTGTTAGGGTCTGAATGGGAGTAAACAAGCTGGCACTCAATCCAGACAAGACCGAGTGGCTATTGATGTTTCCTCCCAAGGACACTCCAGATTTTCCATCGATTAGCCTGGGGGGTGAAAGTGTGCACCACTGAGAGAGGGCCCGCAACCTGGGTGTCCTCCTGGATCCGCAGCTGACTTTAGAACATTATTTGTCAGCTATGACCAGGGGGGCTTTTGCCCAGGTTCGCCTGGTGCACCAGTTGTGGCCCTATCTGGACCAGGAGGCACTTCAAATGGTCACTCATGCCCTTGTCACCTCAAGGCTCGATTACTGCAATGCACTCTACATGGGGCTGCCCTTGAAGAATATTCAGAGACTACAGTTGGTCCAGAATGCAGCCGCACAAGGGATATCGGGTGTACCTCGGTACACCCATGTTACACCCATATTCCGCGAGCTGCACTGGCTCCCTATTGGTCTCCGGACGCACTACAAAGTGCTGGTGATTATCTTTAAAGCCCTACATGGCATTGGACCTGGAGAGACCATCTCCTGCTACACACCTCCCAACCTCCGATTAGAACCCACAGGCTAGGCCTCCTCCGGGTGCTGTCGACCGGACAATGCCGGCTGGCGACCACTCGGGGAAGAGCCTTTTCTGTAGCTGCTCCGGCTCCGTGGAACGAGTTACCAGCAGAGATCCGGACCCTCCCCACTCTCTTGGCCTCCCAAAAAGCCACCAAAACCTGGCTGTTCCGACAGGCCTGGGGTTGCTGATTTTAAATCAGGTCCAAACCCCCAGATAAGCCAAAGGTATGTTGTGTTTTTTTTAAACTGTTTTTGTTCTTTCCCCCTATGTGTTATTTAATTTCATTTCGTATTTGTAAGCCGCCCGGAGTCTTTCGGGATTGGGCAGCATATAAACTCATTAAATTGCGAATAGCCCTCTGTAGAGAGATAGTCTTTGCTAAACATGGTCTTTCCATGCTTTGTCTAATAGTTTTTCTTGTTTAGGAGTGAAAGAAGGCACTAGGTGGTGGACCATACTTGACTTGATGTTAGTAGGGAGAATTTACTAGATAAAGTTGAAGTAGCAGTAGGGCTGGAAACAAGTGATTGTAATATTGGACTATTTTAGGGAAGTTTGGGAAACTAAATTTCAATAAAATGATTTTTTTAAAAACAAACTTAATTCACTAATAAATAGGATTCCATGGCAAAAAAAATAGTATCAGAAAAAGTAGGTCAGAATGGGTGAGAATTCCTGGAAAAGGGACACTGAAAGAATATTCACAAACATTTGTCGATTTGACGAAAAAATGGGGGCTAGTAGTCATGACTAATCTGGCTACCCAAATCACTTGTTATCTAAAGAAACAATCTGGAATTAAGGAGAACTTCCTAACAGTGAAAACAATTAACCAGTGTAATGTCTTCAGAAATCATGGGCGCTCCAGCACTGGAAGTTTTTAAGAAGGGACTGGACAGTCTCTTGTTTGAAATGGTATAGGGTCTCCTGCTTGAGCAGGGGGCTGGGCTAGAAGATCTCCAAGTCCTTCCCATCTCTATTCTATTTTAATTCTAATATATAAAAGAACTCTATAGCACTTATTCACATGCCCTTTTAACCGCAGCATGAAGATGAAGAGCCAGTTTAGTGTAGTGATTAAACCAGCAGGCTAGAAAGCTGGAGAACATGAGTTCTAGTCCTGCCATAGCCATAGAAGCCAGCAGGGTGACTTTGAGTCAGTCACTATATTTCAACCCAACTCACCTTAGGGTTGTTGTTGTGGGGAAAATAAGAGGAGAAAGATGTCTTTGGATATGCTTGCCTCCTTGAGTTTTTGTAAAAATAATAGAGGCTGAATGCAAACAAAAATAAAAATGCCACTCTATTTTTAAGGGACATGAAGTTACCTTCATCTTACTCACAGTCCACTGCAGTTCTCTATTAGTGATGTGTTTTTTTTACCTTTTTTGTCAAATACAGCAATCTGCAGTGTTGTGGTAATGAAGGTGACAATGACACAATAAAGAGAAAGAGTGTATTGAGCTCCTATTGACTGCTAAAGTCTGCTTCAACACACTCCTTCTGCATCTGCTTAGGTGTGTGAAAATACCAGTCTCCTTTGATATTTCTTTCTATATATATGTAGAAACACACATACACACTTCTCGCTTTACCTAGCTATCACTTTGACCATAGGAATATTGATCTTCCGGGGAAACTATTCCCTATTTGCACAAATCTTCCTGACTGACCATCAGTGAAGCATATGTGAAGAGCAACATGAAATGGAGAATATATCGGTGGACAGAATATCTGTACAAGTGTATGCATATTTTTAAACAAGACTAGCCATGAATTCCATCACTCTGAAGACACATACTTTTGTCTTGTGTCTACTTTGAAACTTTATTTATGTTTCTCTAAACCTACAGAGATCTATGGTGGGTCATATTCATTGAGGAAGCAAAGCGGAAAATAAGGTTATTTGCTGATAGAACCAACCAGAGCTCACTCTTTATCAATCTTTTTCTGCAACTTATAAACAACTAAGGACAAGGAAGAGTATGAATTCTCAGTAGACATGGAATGTTATTCTATTACAACATGGGTGACAGGCTTCTCCTGGGCATAGGCATATTGTAAATCTTGGCTACAGATGCTAAAGCCTTATTCAGAAACTGGCTTATTCAAACTCTGATTCAGTTCTGCTAGATTTATTGCAGTCAAGAATAAAATTACATACAGTCAGAATTTTGTTTACATGTGTACATCAATCAAAAGTATGTAGAAGTATCCTCCAGATTTTCCTGGAATTTATCTATCATGTTTCCAAGTCAATAATCAGATAAACTTTTTCTTTAAGGTCGCGGGAGACTATAGGGTTATTATATTTTTTATTTATTTATTTGACTTGAAACCTGTAAATACATAAATAAAATCAGTTTTTGTGTCATCAACTTCATTTGTATATAGAGACGCTCCTTGCTTAATGACCATTTATTCAGCAACAATTTGAAGTTATGGCAGTACTGAATGAATGATACTTATGTACCATGCATAAAGCTATGGTTAATGGGGTGCCTCATTGACCAAAATTATTTCCTTTGACAGTCTGCCCTTAGCACTAACAGGGGCACCATTTCTTCTCACCGACCTATCTTTCCAGCCCACTGCCACCTCTACCTTTTTGGCTGCCATGCATGGCATGGCTGCCAGGAGGATTTCTAAGAATTGAAGTCCCTCCATCTTAAAGTTGTTGTTCTAAAAACTATATAATATATATTATTTCAGACACCTGAATTAAGAGTCTTAATATGTTAAGTGGTATGTCAAATGTCTGCTTACAATAACCAGTAAAGTTTTTCAATATCTTTAGAAAGCCTTTTTTTTTCTTTTTCCATCTTCGCAATTTTGTTGAAACTGAGGAACTTGCAGAAGAAATGTATCTAGGGACATGAGCAGTTCATATGATTTCCTCTGATTTTTTCCAGGTAGTTCTTTCCTAAAAAAATTTCTTTTTTTAACCTACAACAAATTCTTTGATATGGTAGATCAGACCATTATTATCAGGAGCCAGACAGAAACTTTTAATTTCAGACCATGGAATTCTCTAAGGTCACATCACCAAAATTCAATTATTGAGAGGAAATAAAAGCCTGTTATAAGTGGAAGACGCATAGTCATTTTACTATCTTCTAAATGAAGGAAAAGCAGATACAGAATTCCATCCTCATTTCTATGATCTCAGAATTTACAATTTTTAGACTGGAAAAATATTATATACACCTGTAATAGAGCATCTATTTATGGAAACAAACAAAAAACGAGGGAAAGGTGTTTTGGCAGCTTAGTTTTTCCAACAAATTTATTCCAAGAATTAGAGCATTCTTTGAGGCTGCCTTTGAGGCTGCCTTTGAGGCTGGAGAAAGGAGTTGCAAAGGGAAAGTCATATCTCTTCTAACAAAAGCTACTCTTGATCAAATAAACATTCATTAAGATATTTTTAAATTGGTCACAAATAATAATACTGAAATATTTCGAGTTAAAAAGAGGAAAAGTTCTCAATATGTGGGGACATTTCTATACTACCAATGAGAACCTCTTAAAGCAACGTTGTCTTTTCAGCTGATTCAGGAAAAGATACAGTTAATACTAAAAAGATAAGTATGTACAGATTATTTCTTATATACCACTCAATTCCAAAAAGGTGCTATATGCATGTCCATATACTCAGCAAAATATTTTCCCCCTGAATTGGAAATGCTGCAAAGTCCCATTATTAATTCCAAATCAGTATGTTCACTATACATAAATACATTGCAAGCAACTGTAGTCCTCATCAGAAATTAATGGGTAGAAATTTAGTATGGTTTTATGGCCTGGAGGTATCTAAATATATGTATGAATAGGTCTAATTCAGTATGGTCTGTTGGAACGATATTCCCTTACCATGCTACAAAAAGCACATCCCATTTGGTATTCTGGATAATATTTTTTCCAGAACCTTCCCTACAAATCAGTATATCAGGCATGCCTTAATTGTTGATATCTTCTTCAGTGCTACAGCCTTTGTTCTTGTTTAGCCCAGTATAAAAATCAGACTTTTCCTTATGTAATGTCTGTCACAATGCTACAACTAAAACATAGCAAGAAATTGGTTTGATGTTATGTCTGCAAAGGAAGAATAGTTGAAGAGCTCTTCTTTCTTGTACAAGCCTTCAAGTTAGGTCAAAAATGGCAGCAGAAAAAAGATGAAAATGATTACATGCTCATGGATACCTTTGTGTTTTAGGATATCTTTCTTAGAACATGGGTCCAGTTCTATTTTCAGGATGTATGAATGGATCTATGGGATAGAAAATATTTTGTATTAAACAGCATTTCCAAATAGGAGGCCGAGCTTAGAAAAGTATTTGTGATCCATTTTCCAAAATGTGCCACACTTTGCTTAAGTAGTGTTAGGCTACTATTTGTCTGAAACTAATTTAAGTCCAATTTAATAGAGATTTTAAAAGGAATAAAAAGATAGTACATGCTCCATTATGCTAAAATAACTAGGGAAATTCAACATAAATACTTGGGCAAGAAAACTGGAACCATTTCATTTATAACAATTTTGGTTAGGTAAATGTAAGCTACTTCAGAGACAAAGAGCCTTAGAATAGTTCACATAAAACTTAATAAGAACTTTGTACATTAGGGAACAATGGATCACTATTAGTTGCATTTTCTCCTTTTATCTTATAGGAGATAATATTATCTCTAAGATGAAGTACAGAGCTGTTAAATGAAGCACATTTGTCTTTAGAGGGACTACATCTGAAGACTGTCCTACAACAAGAGATATAGGATGACATGATTATGGAATACAGTCATTTAGCCAATCTAAAAAGATTGTTATCAAGAGATTTATGGTTGAGTGACCTCTTTCTACTTTTGGTGTCCATGTTTCCTTTTTATGGTCCAGTGAATGTCAGAAAAAATAGCTAAAGAATACACACAGAAACACATAGAGTATTACATACAATAGAATCTATTTCTAAAAAATGGAATGGCTGCTAAGTTCTTTGCTCCAAAGTTACTTCATTTTAAGTGTGTGCTATTTCTTTTCACAATTCCTTTATTCTATGACTTGTACCTTTCAATTATCAGAAAATAGATGAAGGACTATCTACTAAAAGAATTAACATTTCAGAGAGAGAAAGAATGAAGATTATTTGCCCTTTGATTTACATTTCAATTATGGCTCCCTTGTGATTGAAGCATTACTATTTCTCCAAGATGATATCACATGGAGAGAAAAAAAATGTAATTAAGATATTTATGTTTTTTTTTAATGAATAACTAGTTGTAGGATATCTTGGAATATAATTCATAAGGAGCAGCAGCAAAAAATGTAAGTTTATTTTTGCTCAAGGAATGTCATCACCAGCTGTTTGCTCACCTGCCGCTGTTTGTATTATTCTTGACTCTTGTTGCTGATTAGAACTCCAGGTGGGTTTTCTGACATAGAAGCTAGAGTTTCATTAAACAACTACTGTACTTAGTGCACTACAAAATTCTACACGTTCAATGGATTTATGGAAAGTTTCTTTGACTCTCTGCATCATAGTCCTGTTTGAATCTAGACCAGGGGTATCAAACTCACGATGACATGTTGTCATCACGTGACATATCACAATTTTTCCCACTTTGCTAAACCGGGGGGTGGCCGTGGCCAGCACATGATGCACCTGGCCCATGGGTTGCAAGTTTGGCACCCTGCTCTAGACCATTGCTCAATAAGTCCGTTTATGTTACCTTTTTTAGGGATGCTTTCTCATGAACACTAAGCCATGTTACAATAATTAGAAATGAATATAATTCTTTTTTAAAAAATCATCACTTAATTTATAAAGCCTTAAACAGTAACTCATAAAATAATGTCTAGGAATAGACTGGGTGAGACTATTAATATTTTTGCAAAGAGCAAATCACCCTTTTTAAAAGAAAACTGCTATTTGATCTATCAAAGGAAAATCAAGGATTAAATATGTATTGACAGCCCTACAGCCCTAATCTAAATTCCCAGTGCATCTGCTTGCTAAAAGTTAATTGATTTTAAATTAAGTGAATTAAAATCACTTTAGATCATGAAAGGTAGAACTTGCACCAAAAGTATCATAAGCCAAAACTGAGAAACATATGACACAAAGGAGTCCCTAAAAAACACATTGGCTTAAAACAACAAAACAACAAATAAACACAGTTCCAACAATTGGAGTTTAGGGGTGAGTTACCAAAGGCAAATACAAGATAATACATTTAACTCAAGATTGAACTGTGGAGTCTTTGGGATTTCTGAGCTTGGGTGTTTGCTTGCAGATGTTTCATCTAATTAAGTAACATAATCAGTGCTAGAGTCTTTCTTCCACAAGATGTAGCATCTTTATGTTTTCTTTCTTTATGCTGTATTGCATGTGTTTATGTATTAGTGTGCCCTGGGAAAGATGGGGTGAACTGTGTCCACTGCTTTGGGTCACCTGACCCACAGGGTAGAAGCTTAGTATAGAATAGTTAGTAATATTTGGAGCTTGACTTCCTTTTCCATCAGTATGCCTTGGGAAACATTATTTTTCTCTGCAGGTCCCAGTTGTACCTGCTTCTTTATTGGATGTTTTTCTTATTGTAGTTTCTTCTGTTGCATCATTTTGCACCCCATTCTGTTCTATTTTCTAAATGTTATCCTCTGACAGACAGTAAGTCTCATCATATACTTTTCAACATAGCACTGGAGGTTTTGATTTTGGTTTTTACTCCTGTATTAATAAAGACCATAGCTCCATATCAGAAGATGTGTTTTCTATATAACCTGCTGCATAATTCAGTCCAAAGATTTAACAGAATAATAGAGTTGGAAGGGAGCTTGAAGGTCTTATAGTCCAACCCCCTGCTCAAACAGGAAACTATACCATTTCAGACAAATTGGTTGTCCAATTTCTTCTTAAAAACCTCCAGTGTTGGAGCACCCAGAACTTTTGGGGTAAAATCATTCCACTGATTAATTGTCCTGTCAGGAAATTTCTATTTAGTCCTAGGTTGCTTCTCTCCTTGATTAATTTCCATCAATTGCTTCTTGTCCTGCCTTCAAACACTTTTCTTTAAACACATTTAGAACTGTTTTTCTGGTACAAGTCAGGGAAGGGCCTTTGCTCAAGAATATAAGTTGTTCAAAGTTAAAGGAGACAACACTGAGAGGTCAGAAAAATGAGTCCATATGCAGCACTTTCATATATTCACAACTTTTGAATTTTAGAGTAAAAATAATGAGGTCAAAGGAGGTGGTTTGAGTTGCCAGATGTATAACTACCTGGGGAGAAAACTTTCAAATATTTCACGCTTCCATTTCATCACAGTTATTCTTTAAAAAAAATCAAATTATTCACTCTTCAATTATTAATACCATTTTATTGGAGAAAATGCCTAGTCAGCTCCAGTTACTGTCTGTCTGAATATTAACCTAATAACTTCTAATGTTCTGTAACCACTCTTACCATTTTAAAGTGTAAGTAGCATAGTTCATGAGTGAATAAGAAATTTGCAGCAAATGTTCCTTGATTCCAATTAGGGCTAGCAAAGATGTTAGAAATGATGGATTCCCAACATCTGTTATATTCCTGCCCTGATTTTCATAAAAATTAAACCAATAGCATCAGTATTTAACTTCTATAGTCAATTCAACTCTAATTTGAGTCTTCTTGCATGAGAGAGAGGTACATCTATAAGTAATTTCCCAAATAACATGAATTGTAGATACCTTTCTGCAATACTTCTGTCTGTCTTATTCCTTTGGTGATATGAAATTGTCCCTTATAGAATTACAAAAAATAAAAGAGAGAACTCCAACCCAAACATATTAGTGTGTATTTTTCTAGAAAAATAAAGGAGAAGGAAAATAGCAATAGCAGTTAGCAATAGCAGTTAGACTTAAATACCGCTTCATAGGGCTTTCAGCCCTCTCTAAGCGGTTTACAGAGTTAGCATATTTCCCCCACAATCTGCGTCCTCATTTCACCCACCTCGGAAGGATGGAAGGCTGAGTCAACCTTGAGCCGGGATTTGAACCGCCGAACTGCAGATAGCAGTCAGCTGAAGTGGTCTGCAGTACTGCACTCTAACCACTGCGCCACCTCGGCTCTTATTCTTCTTAAAAGAATGAATGAATGAATGAATGAATGAATGAATGAATGAATGAATAAATAAATAAATAAATAAATAAATAAATAAAAATAAGCACAAAAATATAAAATCAAGAATAAAAGAATTGTTGTTGGGGGTCTATTCTTGATTTTATATTGAGACCATGAAATGCATATTTGGTTTAACTGGCAAAATTATTCTGGCCATCGAGGCAATCTGAAACAAATTCACTTTGATCAAGTGATTGATTCCATGATAAGTTGGTGCTGTGAGAGAAGTCTTCTAAAAGTCTTCTAAATCTTCTATATAAGATTTGCCCTCATTTTTCTGAATTAGAGACCCCTTGAATCCTGTTGATTTATACCTGCAATCAATTTACAAGATGTTATAACATTTCTATTACATTATGTGCCAGGCATCAGATACCTTTTTGTTATAAGTGTAGTCTGTTCGTTTTACATAGACCTGGCCAGTGCCTTACAAATGCCTTACAAATGTAAACATTTGAAATTAGCTCTAACTTCTTAATTATACTTCACAAGCTTACTTAGTTGGCCTGAATATGGAACAGTTACCATCGGTGGTACCAGATTTCGATATTGTTGTGGTCCACCAGTGGCCTATGGAGCTGGCAGCAGAGTCGGACAGTGAGGAGGTTGGAGAGGAACATGGGCCAGTCCTGTAGTCTGGGGAAGGTTCGGATGAGAGCTCTGCATCAGAGGCATAAAGGAGGCCAGGGCCATCTGCGAGTTATGTGCTTCCTCCAGAGCCTCCAGAGTCTCCAGAGCCTCCAGAGTTGGACATCGGTGAGGCAGAGGAAGAGGGGGAGCCTGTTCCCAGTGCGCGCATGTGCAAAGCTACCAGAAGGCAAGAACAGTTAAGACAAAAGAGACAACTCAGGAGTAAGGCTTGGAGATGATTGGCCCCTCTCATAAGACATAAAGGAGGAGCAAAGGCACGTGAGCCTTTGCAGGAAGCAACTTTGTTTGTTCTGGTTGGTTTAAATTTCTGATGCTCCTTTTTGACTCTGTGGTCCGTGTGGACTTGCAAAGCTAACTGCCATTTAAGTCTTTGGCAGCATTTCAAGGGAGGTAAAGGTGGGTGCTTATGAGCCTTATCCCAAAAGACTTTGCAGACTTCTGTCAGACTCTTTACAAACTATATGTAATTAATGTTACGGGCTGTGAATGAACATAATTCACAGCCATTGAAATAAAAAGAGTGGTTTTTGGACTAAGTGTGTGCTTTTTACTGTCTCAGGAAGCCTAGGTCAGAACAAATATACTCCCCAACAGTCTAAATCTGTCTTTCATGTTCTGTTTTTCCACCTGTTTTTCCACATGGCATTGGTGCCAATATGCCCAGTACTATTACTATGATACATACCTGTACCCTTCATATTAGGTTAGCAAATCACAATTGTCCTTTTTTCCCCAATCATCTTTGTGTCTCCGCATTCTGCCTATATTTATGAATTGATAAGCAGTAGTGAGAGAGTCAATTTGATGTAGTGGTTAAGGAAAATGGGCAGCCCATGGGCTGGATGCATCACGCGCTGGCCACGCCCGGTTTAACAAAGGGGGAAAAAATCATGATACATCATGTAACGATGCCTGACGATGCGAGTTTGATGCCTTAACCCCTTGGTTAAGACATCAGTCTAAAAATCAGGAATCAGGAGACCGTGAGTTCGAGTCCCACCTTAGGCATAAAGCTAGCTGGGCCAGTCACTATTCTTCAGCCCTAAGAAGAAAACAATGAAAAACCACTTCTGGAAAACTGTGCCAATAAAACTGCAGGGACTTATTTAGGCAATCTCTGAAAATCAGAGATAACTGAATGCAAGAGAAAGGAAAAGTAATAGTAAAAGGCACCAAAGAAACAAAAGAACAAGTCATATACAATTTGAACCAACTATGTATGTGTCATAAAGCCAGACTATACAGGGGGGGGAGAGAGGGGGGGGAGGGAGAGGGAGAGGGAGAGGGAGAGAGAGAGAGGGAGAGGGAGGGGAATGTGTGAACCAATAATTAATTTTATTTTTCCACTGGGCTGGATGTAGACAGTTTGGATCAAGACACCAAAGTCCAGAGGTCAATGAACCTGTCCTTTGGATCCATATCTGATTTTATCTCTCTCTTCCTAAGGTGATATATGTGTGACAGAGAAGTTATTTTTTTAAAAAAATATGCCAATATGGGCAGGAAAGAGAGAATTAAGGGTTAGTTTTCGAGTTAAAAAAGCTTCTTTCATTCTCTAAAATGTAAACTTGATTTAGTTTAGATTTTTCTTTTGTTTGAAGGAAGATAAAGTTAATTTAATCCCTCAGTCATCATTAGCTATTTCAGGATCTTTATATGTAAAATGATTTCCACTTAATACTAACTTTATATCTGTCAAATTATATGTTTAAGTATTTTTGTACTTTGTGTGTTGTCATTTCTTATGATTCTTAAGTTTCCACAATTTATACAGTCTTTATTATAAGGTTTTTAAAGCTGCTCACTATTATATGATTTTTTGCTTGGATTCTTCAAATGCGTACTAGAAATAGAGTTTAATTTATCATGCAGGTTAATTTATGATCAGAGCATTTTTGTTGTTTTGTTTATTCATACCGCTCTGTCACATAGCATTAATACCATATTTTGGAATAGAATAACATGAAAAAACCACCTTCAAACAGGAAGTTAAGCCTACAAGTTTAGTAGTTAAGAACATTATGAGCCTTCCCAATATGATGCCCAGAAAAACAGAACTGTCCAAAAGGCCTGGATTGGATCAGTTTAATTTTGAGTGTTTAAAGGCTGTCAAATTCCCAGTCCACAGGCTGGATGCATCCCACCCTGGCCTTGCCCATACCTGGTTTGGCGAAGTGGGAAAAAGTCCTAATATGTCACGTGAGGCCAATGTGATGGCGTGAGTTTGACACCCCTGGTCTATGGAGATTGTCAATTATCCATAGTTGCAAACCAAAGGTGTTTTTTTTTCAAAACAGCAGCTGGATTTACTTGTTTTTTTTATTTGAAAATGTTTTATTTTTCATCCAAAAAGTTTCTTCGGTTCTTCCTGTTAGAACTTCAGTGAAAACTGAAGAAGCTTCTTGGATGAGAAACAAAACATTTTCAAAGGGAAAAAAAAACAAGGAAGTCCAATTGTCTTTTTGGGAGAAAAGCATCTTTGGGTTTAACTTTGGGTAGTATGGCATTCCAAAGTGCAGGCACAAGGTAACATTCTCTAATTAAAGGAACTTGGAACATGACCTTCTGTCTGTTCTGAAGAACAGGATGTGAGGCCTGCAGCCATTTTTCTTTTGGATCTTTGGCCTGGAACCTTGATACAGAAGACAACATAAAGATTTGGCTTTAGAATGTTCATGGTTTATGTGGATCTAGCAAAACCCTGACAGAATTGAAGCAAAGAGCTCTTGACCACAGTAGCCAGAAAGATCTAAGCATATCCCTCACATAATGCCAGGCAGACTTATTTCATTAACCCTTTTCCTATGCCAATTATCTAGCTAATTGTATGTCCAAATCTCAGGAGACTCCCAGTTAAATGTTCTGCTCTCTTCCTGGGTATTTTGTCCTGTTGGAAAATTAGAATCAAATTCATACACATTTCTGCACTGTCCTTTGCATA